>NC_136008.1:23572832-23620332 GCF_048128805.1 Centroberyx gerrardi
TGCACGGAATATACTGTGATAACTTTTTACATGCTGCTGCACTGCTGCGTTGTTCCTGCACTCCCAAGAGGAATTCCCTGCAAAATCCTTTCTAACGCAGGGCTGATGCAGCGAGGGGAGTTCTGCACTGCAGTGGAAACCAGTTAAGCTGAACAGCAGATGGCCTGGCACAGTGCAGCAGAACTGTTGTTGCATGACTCGTTATTAATTTGCATGCCGGCCTCTGAGGCTGCGTTCCAGAAACATTCCGACTTCCTACCAGGAAAACTGTGATGGAACGACCCTTCGAGTCAGAATTCAAAGTAGGAAACTTGGGTGAGGTTTCTGACATCACGTCAACATGGTGGCACACAGCTGTAAACGCTACACTGCACTGCTTTAACCATGTTTAGAATCCTCAAAATGCACAGAAGTTAGATTTCCAGCATTGCATGACCTTAAATCCATCAAAACACCAGTGTAAAGTGGCACTTAAAGTTTCTACCGTTCCATGCTAACTAGCTAGGTGACGTTGCTAAATATCATTGCGTGGGGAGCAGTTTTTTATACTGGGCAAAGAAAGTCTTGCGGGTGTCCGTGTTTCTTCCTGGGTTTTTCCGAACTGGACCACTGGAGCGCACTGAGGTTTTAATTACAACCTACCGGCTGGGAATTTCCGACATCCAATTGTGAATGGAACACAACATGACATGCAAGGGTTTGAATGATATTTTGAACATTTTAATGGCTAAAACTACGCTGCATACGGAACAGAAGCCAACAGTGCGTAACCCCAGTGTACATTTTGTTACCAGCTGGCGATGGACTGAAGGAGAGCAGGTTATGATGTGCATGAGGATGTTTTTACTGTGTATGCATGTACTGTAGGTGTGCATTTTTGTGTATGTGTGTGTGTGTGTGTGTGTGCATGCGTGCAGTGCCGGCGCCAAATAGTTTTATAGTTTTGCTGGGCAAAACTATAAATGCTGCCCATCCACATGTGCTCACGTTTTATCAACTATTTCACGTGTGTGTGTGTGTGTGTGTGTGTGTGTGTGTGGGGGGGGGGGGGGGGGGGGGGGGTAAAAAGCACACCCCCCCTATGTAAAAAGCACAGCCCAGCAAAAAGTCATGAAAATAACCTGCAAGGTATCTTACCTTCACCCGAAGCACAACATAGGCCTACCCGATGCACACACACATCGCCCTTGATTGCTTAATTCATTACGCTACATTCAAAACAATTTAGTAAATCCTCCCCAGTTGTGTCTCATGTCACTTAAATCAACTCACGTAGTGCAATATTTATTACGGTATTACTTTACTGAAAGAGACTTAAAGCTACTCGTCGGGAGCAGCTCGGGAGATAGACTGGGAGTAGAACTCAACCTGTTGCTGTAACTCAGTCTCAGTAAAACAAGGAGTACAATGTTCCAAAAGCATAGTACGTTAATTTCAGTTTTTTCTTTATTTGTAGATCGCGACAAATGTATTTATGCTGTGTCACCCAGTGTCACCCTAGTTACAATCAAATTAAGACAAGTGTGGGCAAATTTGGCGCCCCTAGTGGCGTGGCGCCCTGGGCAATTGCCCTGTCTGCCCCCCCCACGCGCCGCCACTGCATGCGTGTAGGGTGGGGGGTTTGTGCATTGGAGGGGTGGGGGGGGAGTCGCAAGAGTCTGTGTTAGCAAATTAGTCAACACCCTATCACCTGTCGCTGGTGCATTTTCAGCCAGTGAATCATAAATCATAAACAAGACAGACAAAGGTCACACTGACAGACAGAGAAAGAGAGTGAGAGACAGAGAGAGAAATACTGAGCGCTGCCTAAAGGGGTTTGGCAAGTCACAACAAACCCTTCACCTCTCCCTTCATCCTTTTTCTGCCCTGTCTGTCTCTCTCTGTCAGGTTTCTTGTGACAGCAAACTAGGTGTATCCCATCAAAACACAGCAACACACGCACAACAGAGAGCATTACATGGGGGAAGGCAAAACAAACACAGACAGCTCATATCTCGCCAAAATCCAAACCAAAGCCTTATAATGGCATAACATGCGGGGCTTAGATGGCAAACTGAGCAAGCTACCATAACATCGAATTACAGATAATAGGCTTTCCCTGAGCTCCAAAACCCACTGCTTGTAGCAAAATATTAAATGGCTGACAGCACAGTATTCTAGCTTGTAACCACAAGATTTCGACAAGGAGGATAGTCCCAGGATAGTCCTTTATACATACAGTATAAATCCTATATGCCTGTTATATTGGCATATGAAGGTCTCTACACCTTTGTAGTGGAGTATTTTAAAAATTCAATTATAATAGAAGTTAGCCTTCTTGTCAATTTTTGGCCACGTTTTCCACAGACAAGTTGCCTCAGATGGATTACATTTTAGGCATTTAGCTGACACTCTTATCCCAGATCAAGCTAGTTATAATGAGTGAGCAGTGTCTTGCTCAAGGACACTTTGACCCTCTGGTTATGGGTCGCCACTCTAACCCCTAGGTCGCCCTGCTGCATCTGACATAAGTATGGAGTCTATTATAATAGAGAGTCCTTTATGCGGTTTGAATCTCCAGACAGGCTGGAACATTGTGGGAAGGGAAAGTGGAGGAATAAGTCTCTCCTCTCCCTTAACAACTACTGTCGAGGTGCCTTGGTGGCATTTAACCCCCAGCTGATCTAGTGGAGCCGCTCAATGGCCGACAGTAGCAGACTGCCTTGTACTGGGCAGCTCCCGGGTGTTAATGGGTGTTCCTGTATGAATGTGAAGCAGGGTATTGCTGAAGAAGAGCAAGTATGCTCAGTCGACTTCCCTGGATAAATAAAGGTTTAATAAAAAAAAGAAAGAAACCTATTAAACCTGTAAATAAAAAAGGAAAGCTATTAGTAAAAAAAGCAGCGGCTCGTCATCTGACCTGTCCGCTGTTGGCGAGGTCGTCGACAGACAGGGAGTTGTCCAGGCGGAGGCCCAGGCCGAAGTCACACAGGCAGCAGGTCAGGTCGCTCTTCACCAGGATGTTGGAGCTCTTCAGATCCCGGTGGACTATGGGCACCTTAAGAGAACGATGTCAAAATAAAAGCATTAGTGTCAAATGAAGCGCTGATAAGTGTGTGCTAAGTGTTGATTTAAAAATAAAAGCATCAAAATGGCTAATTCTTGTAGTGAGGGTGTCAAAATAAAACATAAACATAACATAAAAATATTGCAGGTGCATATAAGTTAGGAGGTAAAAATAAAGGTATTAATACATTTCAGTAATTTATTTTCACCATGGTATCCATTATTATTATTAGTAGTAGTAGCATTAGTATTAATCTTACAATAACTTGCTTTGAATTACAGTTTATGGTTTAGAGCTCTGGTATGATAGATAGATAAATAATAGACCAATAGATAGACAGTTCGATAGACAGACACACACTCACACACACAAACACACACACACACACATACACACACACACACACACATACATAAACCGCACATTGCTAGATAGATACATAGATAAATTAAATGACGCCATTGTCCCAGTTGTACCTTAGGGCGTCCACAGGAGAGGTGGTCGCTGTGGAGGTGGGCGACGCCCCGGGCCAGAGAGCTGCCCAGCACCCGCAGGTCCTCCCAGCTGAGCACATGGCGTGTCAGGTGCTCCTGGAGGTCAGAAGGGTGGGAGGATTGTCAGCATCGTAAAAATGGAGAAATAACGGCTGGAGGATTTCAAAAAGGTCAAATTTGATGATTTTTAAAAAAGAGATATTTTTCTCTTGACGTGGGAAACATGGTGCAACACGATCGAACTGCAGCTGAAGTACTGGGAAAGAAATGCAGCATTCTCCAGCTGTCATAAGATGCAATAAAACTGTCCCACTCATGCTTGGGTGAATTGATGAGTTGTATTGTGCAGTGTTATAAAACTGAAACTATTTACAGTGTCCTAGATATGTTTAAAATCACATAATAAAATCTTCCTTCTACTTCTACTTCTTACTTCTGATGAGCCACACTCATTTCCCACCTCTCCATTCTATTCTATTCTATTCTATTCTACATTAGAGTCTCACCTGTAGATTCCCTCTGGAGTGGAAGGCAGTGATGAGCCAGTACTGTTTCTCCACTTTCCTCTCCTCGGCTGTGAGGAAGTGGAGGATGTTCTCATGTCTGAGGTCCGTGTCGGAGAAGATGTCCTTCTCGTTCTTCCAGGAAGCGTACTCCTCATACGGGAAGATCTTCACCGCCACCGTTTCAAACTGATCTGACGTGCTCTGCTTCAGCTTGGCCTTGTACACCTGGGCGAAGCGACCCTTTCCCACCTGGACAAGGTCAGAGGTTAAAGGTGCTGTGTGTATCATTTTTAGACATCAATATATTGTCAAATTAATTGTTAACCTTCGTATAATTACTGCAAAGAAATGAGACCATGATGAGTAGGTGCACTACCTGAAGATCCAGCTCTATGGGCAGCGGCTCGGTGTTGTGGTTCAGGTTGTTGGCGTGCGTCGAGCTGCTGTCGGAGCCGTCGTCGTCCATCATGATGGCGCAGGCGTCGCTGCAGTCCAGCCCGCCGGCCTTGGCCTTGCGCTTCTTGCTGCTGCTCTCCCACTCTTGGTTGAGCATGCGGCGGCGGTAGACGCGGTACCAGTAGAACATGGCCGCCACCACGACCGCCAGCACCAGCAGAGGCAGCAGGCTCACCAGGATCACAGAGACCACCGGGTCCTCCTTAGTCGGATCCACTACTGGGGAAACGAGAGGAGAGCAGAGGAAGATAGGAGATTAGAGCGGTAACGGAGTATGAGGGTATGTAACACCAGATCCAACAGTGGAGAGGAGACGAGTGGAGAGGACAGGACAGGACAATGATGCTGGACTGAGGGTGGATTACAAAATGATTTAGAATAGACCTGAACAACATACATGCACAAGCAGGGACGTAGTGGAGGGTAAACCCACCTAAATCCAGTTTGTCCACCTTTTTATTTACGGCAGAGTTTACCTACCTTTTGAAGCTTACATTTTTAGAATGATCCCGGTGTGAGATATATGAAGAGTTTGTATACATTTCTATAAATCATGTTTTTTTCCAGGTAATATCAATCAAACAACCCAACTATTAAGCTTTTCTGAAAATACAATCATTTATGTAGGTGGTTGTTTTCCTTATGATGATGACAAGAGGTCTTAGTTTACCCCCATTTTTATTTAGCACTACATCACTGTGCACAACCCTACACTAAGGTCATGTAAGAGTAGACTAGGTATTAGAATAAAAGCCACTGGAAATAGAGCATGAAGAGAGGAATTTCGTTAAGTATGCACCTGGTCTCTGAGAAATAGAGGGAGCTAGACAGAAAAATGCTTCTTCATGCTAATAACCAGCACCACACTGGCATTAAATCCCAGGCTTCTATTTGCATTGCTGTCCACAGAAAGCTGAGAAAATCTCATTCACTGCACTTTATATAGTATTGTATTCTAAGCTAGCAAGCCAAAATCCTTTTATTTTGGTAGTGGAAGGTTATAAAGTTCCCCCATCTAAATGCTGAGCTACTTGTGGGATCTTGGTGACATTATGGGTGGCTTTGAACTTTGAATCATAAAGGTCAGCGTAATAATAGTGAACATCAACAGAAGCTATGAATAGGTTTTTAATGTACCTTGTTCCCATTGTGGTGGATACTGCCCAAAGTTACAAACATGAGTCATGACTCCAAATGCTTTTTCTGAAGTGACTTTGTCCCGGGTGTCTACCGGCCATCTCTGTCTTTTTTGGCAAGCAGCGCTAAATAGATGCATGTGGGAGCTGCCGTTGTGGTCACTGCTGTTACTACACGGCTACTGGAAACCTGTTTTAAGCACAGCGCTCATTTGCTAAAAGTGCATGTATTTTTATCTTGACTCTCAGCGATGTCAGAAACAAGCAATAGCCCACCCTTTCCACTGAAAATAACAGGAAGAGATGGCAGAGCTGTACAGTGAGGTCTCCGGAGGACACACAGCCTAATTTGCGTGGTTTGGGTGTTGCATGCAGCAGTACACTCTGCAGTCTACCCCCGCTGTACAAACCGTCGGTAACAGTCCAATACTGGCATTTGTTTGCAGAGGAGTGCTGCAGTACTTCCATAGGGAACTCATTTTTTAAGCCTGTGCTATGAATGAAAACAGCATGCAGTTCACCATTTAATGAAGCACTCTAAATCATGTCCTTTCCATCGTAAACAATGAGTTAAAAAAAAAACAACACAAGAAAAATGTGGATCCGTATCTTTAAGAGTCTGATCTCGGTAGGGAACTCACTGTACAGTCAATACTCCTGCAGTGGGCACTGCCAACAGCGTAAGCAGCCTTTACAACCACATGAGCTATAGCATTAACTACCGCCTCTAACTCTGCCGCCAGCCGGGGCAGAGCGGCAGCCAAACCTGAGGCGGGGAGAAAACAGTAGAGAGCCTGTCTGCCTCGGCTTGGCCCGGCCCGGCCCGGTCTGGTCTGGTCTGGTCTGGCTGGGCACCTTCTCAAAGACTGTCTCGCTCGCACCACCAGTCAGTCCCTCAGGAGAACATAACCCTCCGGGGCAAAGCTGCCACACTGGCACACAGAGACCTGGGGCCGAGGAGGAGCTCGGACTCACAGTGCTGACCATTGAACCAGTCTCACCTCGCCTGCATCTTTCAGGCATTAGGACTGCAGGATTTTTCAAGTGTGTCCCGTTGAGAGCGGGGCAGGAATGCAGCAACAGAACAGTAAACATGTAAAAGTGAGCCCTCTATAACACCTACATTTGTGGCGTAAAAAAAAGACTGGTATTGATGCAGTAACATGGGTGCAGATTTGATTTGCAGCTGGCACCATAAAGCAGCAATGAAACATGTTTTGACGATGCAGACTGAATCGCTGTAAAAAAACATTAGACAATGTCTTTGTCAAGCCAATACTTGCCCTAACCTTCATTATACTGTGTTGTGATAGTTGTAGCTACTTTTAACTGCTTTGCTTAAAGCGAAACCTGTCATATGATTATACCATTAACCGTAAAGTAAGGCTGGTTCGTGCTTTAAAATCTCTCTTTAAAGAGACGCTTGCCCTTTAATAAGTCGAGTATTGGGGCGTTGTGTGATCACGCAAGGGAAATTTATTTCATAGTGGGATGAATAATATCTTCATTTTGTGGTTGTGTGGCTGTGGCTGTGTGTGTGTGCGTGATTGATTGTCAAGCAGTAAAACTATCATTAAACCACTTTGGGGTAAGCCGCGGATGCAATGAATCAAAAATACTGAACACAAACACAAGCACCGATTTGAGACAGTTTTAAAGTTTGGCGATGAGACTGAATATAAGACTGCCAGAGAGTTAAACGTCTCTTCTCAAATTCCATGTGCCTGTATTTGTGTGTGAGTTTTAAGATTGTTTCAAGGTTTTTGAGTTTTTACGTTTTTTATCCTTGATGCATTGTATGTGTGTGTGTATGAGGTAGAAAACCGGGAGAGAGTGGTAACAGTGCCAATCAGACGGTGCCAAGACAAACTGGTAATAGGACTCATGTTGCCTTTTCCAATCAGGATGCCAGAGTGTTCTCATGCAGCGCTCAATGAGGTTTGACACATCATTCAGAATAACAGAGGGATCTTCGCCTTCGGCCTGCAATTAAACACGTCATCAGTCAGTGTGTGTGTGTGTGCTGGGATTTAGAAGCTTGCCACCACCAAATCTCTGACTCATGCTCTTAATGCTCTAACCGATCGCTAATTACCTGGATTCTAACAGTGTTTTGTGAATAACAGAGTTGAGCGCGGGATATTAAAGAGGAACTATTTTCCGAGGAAAATGAGGGAGCCAGACATGATTTCATGTGAAAAACAGGTGATGGGTGGATAGAAGGAAGCCATTATAAACACTGAGGAGGTTGAATCACACTTCCAGCAGGCCAGCTCTATGCAAGTTTGTCTGCTGAGCCAGCAGTAAGGCTTCTTTTGAGGCTTTTACTATTAATATTAATGCATCCAACATTGGCTTGATCAAACATTTCCATGAAAAGGATAGTGGGTATTCTGTGATGTCATATTTTCGTTTATTTGTCATGGGAAACTGTGCATTATCCATCTAATCTGCACTTGATCTTGTGGTATTGATTCAGATATTTGGTTTTTCATATAGAAAATGTGGGACATTATATAGTATATAGAGTTATAAATTCTCCTCACGTCTTCTGCAAACGTTCAAAATATATTGAACCGCTCTATTGTCCATGTCTGCTACACACCTGGGGTCAACCAACTGTAACACTGATATGGAGACGATAACGGCTAACAGGTGAAGGATGACGTCATGTCTGGAGGGTGATGGTTTTATGATGATGTCTAGGAAATAGTAGCCATTTGCTGATAAGACGCTGCTGCAGTGTTTTGATTTCCCATCAACTATCATAAAATAGATAAAACAGAAAGCCTTTATTAGGATTCACACAGTAAATAGAAGCACCGCTCAAAGTTATCAGCTAGATCAGTGATTCTCAACCTTTTTCATATCAAGGACCCCTAATTTAGTTCACATTAGGGCCACGGACCCCCATTTGATGAGATTTTGTCTCTCGAACCCAAATCTGAGAATATTTTTATTATTAGATATGATTTTGTCCAGAATTCAATGAAGAATTTTGTAGGTAGAGAGATAACAGAGAAACTATGATCAAAATAATCATTCTTCTACATTCTTTAATTGTGTTCACTTCTTGTAAATGAAATAATGCTGAAGTTTAACAATTCATCAGTTTGCTGGGGACCCCCTGGAACCCACTCAAGGACCCTTGGTGGACCCCGGACCCCACGTTGAGAACCGCTGAGCTAGATCATCTAACTGCAGTTGCACTTGTTGCACTTCAGTCAGTTTATTTACCCTCCAATTGACGAAGTTTATACCTCAATAAAGTTGTTTACCAGTTTTTACCCTCCTAAATGTGTATAAATAACTCGCCTTTATCCAGGCTGGTATCATGTTATGGTGGGGCGTGGAGGAATCCAGCCACAGGGAGGCTGGTAACACCGACTATAAGCGAATATCACACTCACTATTTACTTGTTATGGTAACAGCACTCCGTTCACAGCCCAGACTGCTTCATAAACACAGCTCATATCTCTCTCGCTCCGTCTCTCCGCCGCTCTTTTACTCCCTCTCTCCTTTCCATCACAGCCCTTCAATCACTCCATCTCCCTGCTTCTATCTCTCCATCTCCCTTTGCTTCCTCATTCCTTCTCATCATTGGTCTGTCTTGGCCATGAATCTCTCTCTCTCTCTTCGCCTCTCTCTGTCTCTTCTTTTCTTTCTCTCTTTCCAACCTTCTTTATGCATCTCAGAGTTGGCCTGCCTGTGAGTCATTTCTCTATAAAGCAGTCCGCTGTGTGACTGAATGACTGATGGGCTGGCTGACGGCAAGCCAAGATTCCACAGTGAGAGGAGGAACTGTAAAAATAATAATAAAAAAACAGATCTTGGAATATGCACACAGAGCAACTTTTTCCTCCACTGCTCCATCTATCTTACTCCCCTCTTCCTCTTTGCAGGCTACACCAAAAATGCACAGAGAATAGATTTTTCCATAATTTTGTTTCTTGTCTGATTGTCTTCCTCTTCTTTTCGTTCCTCTGTTATCATCAAAAAAGCCCCCTGGCAGAAAAAACCCCCCCCAATTCAGATCATGAGGAAGATTTCATTCATAGTCATGGATGCCAAAATCCCCCCTGAGATAGCTGGGAGGGGATCAGGCGACATCTGCACAAAAATACTGACAGTACGGAGTCAAAGAATCCATGTGAGAAATGAATTAGCTCTACGTCGATCTTGTTCCTGACACGGTTGGGAATAGCGTGCCTCCAGGAGCGTAAGACTAACTTTCACACCAGCAAAGCGGCAAATTAAGAACTAAAACAATGACAAGTCACTATTTACTGTCAGTACCTCCCTTCATACTGAAACTGTCAAGTTCACAAGCTCCAAAACACATGTGTGCAACTGACACCGCCTGTCAGGCTGTGTGAGTCCGCTCCAGATCGTCTTTACAGGATCTTTATTAGAAACAACTGGTGCGTCGCAGAGATCCGGGCCGGTGTTTCAGAGCAGGAGCGCTAATCTCCGATCAGGTTTTATGCTCTTGTCGCAATGATGGTGAAAGTATAGGAAGCCGGATCGCTGATTCGAACTCAACGCTTGCTAATTATCACAGCTCAGACGCTGTATTCCTGAAGTAAGAACACTGGTGACCAAGTGGGATACGGCACCTATGTTGTTCGCGCTCTTTACCATCCTTCCAGTCATTTTCAATTATGCACATGTCTGTAAAAATAACCTAATAAGTAGGGATGGGATCGCGATATGATTCGATGCGCGATATGGGGTTCATCATTTGATACAACCATGATATGATGTCATAAATAACAGCAATGGTACTGACTTGCTAGAATGTAAAAATGTGCAAATGATGTAATTTTGATGGAGAGCTTATAAAACTGTGATGGTCAAGCCGTCTCATTTGTGATTACTACAGCAGAATAAAATGGAGCTAATACTGCGATTTATTTTTCTGCCCCACGATAGGTATTGTCAAATTTTTGTATTGCAACATATAGAATTTCGTTATATCGTCCCATCCCTACTAATAAGCATAAACAGCAGTGATCTAGGGTCCCTATAGTTGTACTGCCATATTGTATGTGGCATTAGTACTGCAGGATGGCGTAACAGCAGCAGAAACTCCAGAAAGCTTATAAAACTTATCTGTAAACTGGACACGGCCTTGCATCCTACTTTAAGCAGCTTTCATAAACAGCGGCTCTGATCTTCTATTTGTTATCTCACCACTGAGACAGTGACAACAACACAGCAAGCGTTTCCCTGCTGATTTACTGACATCTGTTTCTGATAGCCACCCCATCAAAATCATCTAGCCCTGTTTGTGTTTTAAGTAGTGCTATCAAAATGTTCATTACGTCATACTGACACACTGATAGGCACATGCAGGAATACGCTCAAACACACACACACAAAATCTTTAAGTGTGACTCTCAAGCAATAAACCACATGGGCCAACACTATTACAGGCGCGTCATAAGAATGCAATGCTGGGGAAGAACAATGCAAGGCATTTGTAGAGGAATAAGCCATGGCACTGGTCCAATAAACAAACATGGACTTCCTGCAACATGTATCCTCAATGGGAGGAAGGGACCACAACCCTTATCCTCTGGGGCTGTGTGTGTGTGTGTGTGTGTGTGTGTGTGTGTGTGTGCATGTGTGTGTGTGTGTGTGTGTGAGATAGAGAGAGAGAGAGATAGTAGACAAAGATAGAGAATGATAAACCTAGACTAGAGTAACTCAGAACAGCTCTCCTGCAGCTGGTAGGGGTTCAGGCTCAGATTCACTAAAGGTGTGCGCAGGGAAGTGCGCACACTATATCAGCAAAATGTCCAAATCAGAATGCCATGCTATTTACTAACTGTGCACAATGAATGGAAAGTGATGCCTAATAGCGTTGGTGGAAAAAGTAAAGCCTCTGCGCCTGCCATGGTCATGCATATGTAAATTATATATAAATCTCTAATGTTGCCCACATAATAGTTATTTGCAGGCAAGGCCAGGCAAATCGAGATTGCGCCCAATTCACTGACACTTTGCAACACCAACTCCCCTAAATTATTGTAGATCCTTTGAAAGGTGGCGTAAAGAAGAACATTTGCCCATTCAGAATGGCTGCTATCATTGCTGCAAGACGCAGGCATCGTCGCCATCAAGTAAGGCCAGCAACACACCAATTATAAAGAGCGCTTTATTTATTCATTTGCTCATGCAATTGATAATGAAGGAGCTATTTGCTTGTACAGTGCTATTTTAGATGGCTTGTTTGCACCACAACTTGATTTATGGAAATTCCTTCATGAAAAAGGAAAAGCCTGTGCTCTTAACTCAAGCAACTAAGGTGCAAATTGCCCTCAAAATGTGATGTTAGTGAAACTGGATCTCAGTGTCTTGCTGAAGGACTGTTCAGCAGGGCGGATGTTTTCCAACACAGGGCTTGAACACAGGTCAGCCAGTTGAAGGACGGTCTCTTTAACCACCAGGCCACCCAGCCGACGCCCACAGTACAGCAGAGCAGAGGAGAGTTCAGTTTAAACCAACAGCCCGCTGAGTATACTTCACTGTCATCCACCATAGAGGTGTTGTGTGCCTGTTGGGCCTGTTCACCATGTGCTGGAGATGTTTCTGATTTGAGTTAAACACAGACAGGAAACCACATGTCTGAGCTGGTCTACACACACACACACACACATAGAGCGGGAGAGAGAGACCTAATGTTTTTTCTCAGCACTGTGAGACACAACAGTGAACCTTACTGGCACCCAACAGTGCGTCTGTGTGCGACACAGCACCCATTAATGTGTGACCATTCTGAGGATTCCCCTAACTGATATTTACGCCTGATGCAAACACCTCTTTCCACTTCCTGTTTATGATGACAAAGCACGCTCACTCAATCAGCCCACTAGACAGTAGCAACCATGATAACCTCAAAAAGCCCCCCAAAAAACCCACCCACAATCTCTGACAAGCAAGCAAGCAGCTTTCCATGCCAAGAAACACATTAACTTTCCTTGTCTGTGGTTGGAGAAAGAGGCGGAGAGAAACACAGGAGGAGGAGGAGGGGGCGGGGTGAGAAGAAGATGACAACAAGGAGGAATGAGAGAGAGTAGCAGAGATAGAGAACTGGACACCATGACAGGCAAGGGAGAGACAGAGACAATGGACACAGGCATTTGATGTATTTGGTTGCTCATTTACAGTTAGTAGTTGAGGTAGGTATGAGGAAGGAGTACAGCTGCATTACTCTGCTATGTAAATGGCAGCATGTTTCTGATGCACTGCACAGCTGAGTGAACAGATAACATGTTGATTTTATAGCTGGATGGCCAGATATGCAATCAGGGACTAACAAGTATATCGGCGCCGTCGAGTGAAAACTCTTTAACGTTTTAACTTCAATTGAAGGGTCACATGTTTCTCTATAGGATGAAAAATTTCTACAACCCTGTTTTTCTTAGTCACTGAAAAATTGACATTTTGGAGACAAAAGGTTTTCACCCAGCAGCGACAATAATTTTCAGATTGGGCAAGTGGAAAGCTGCTCTCACTACTTTTATGAATAGGGAAAGTATAAAGGTGGTGCCATGATAGTCCCTGAAATTCCTAACTTCTACCCCTGCACAATACCTGTAATACCTGCTCTCTATCTAAATTGCTAAGCTTAAATAGCCTTGCTTGGTTTAAAGTTGGTGCCATTTGCATGATTTGGCTGCTTCCTTCTCTTCCAATTGACCTTATTCACACGGCGGCCATATTGAACAGTCGGCTAGGAAACTACACTCAAAAAACTGCTTATGGGCATTAATTGGTTAGGCATAAAACAATCATGTTGGCTTTATTTAAATATAACATGTTTCTATTCATACGTATAACTTATTAGATAAATGTAAATTTAACAGGTTGGACATGTAATGAGAGTCAAGATTAATGAGAAAGATTTTAGTTGGCCACCGGAGACCACCTACTGCGCATGTCAGAAACCTGGGCGGGAGAGAGGGCTGTTTGAAAGATTACAGGCGCCAAACAGGACATCGCCAGCTACGTTTCGGTGAGGATTTCAATGTTTAATTACATGTCATAAAGTAGTTTGATAAAACTTGCAAATGGCCTCATTGCATTATTTTTGCTGCTAGATCGCTTTGGTAGGCCTACACTTGCTGGCAAAACCGATTCCAATTACTGAGTTGATCAGCTAACGTTACTGTAGCAGTAATTGGGTTGTTTTTAGTTTAAATACTTGTAAGTTAGTTTAAAAACGATTCTCTGAAAATGCCAATGATCTGGTGGGACAGGTGGGATTTTCTCGGTCTGTAGTTATTTTCCACATGGCAGACACTGAAGCTAGCTAACGTTAGCTAACTTGAGCAAATGTTAGCTTTAGCCAGCCTAGCCCGTTCGGCAGCTAGCTAGTCAAGTGTCGGGTTTATGTAAGTTAACGTTAGCTGCAAGTAACTGAAGGGGGCTACTGCACTGCAGTGACAGAACGATTGTGAATGAACAAAATACTTCATTTAATGTACTTTTAAAGACATATGTGGGTCTAGTCAATACTTTATGCTTTGTAGC
This sequence comes from Centroberyx gerrardi, assembly GCF_048128805.1. NCBI lineage: Eukaryota > Metazoa > Chordata > Actinopteri > Beryciformes > Berycidae > Centroberyx > Centroberyx gerrardi. The sequence continues at coordinate 23,587,010 of NC_136008.1, forward strand.
ATCATTTTGAATGTATTTGAGTTTGAAAGTTTGAGCTGTCTGCCTTTTCCTCCTCCAGATCACAAGCTAACGTTAACATCCAGTGAGGTGCACTGAGGCATCTACACAGTGAGTACAAAAGCCTTTAGATGTATTTGTAATGTTTTTTATTTTTTTAAATTAAAGATTGGTCGTTGTGGCTAAGGCTTTTTTGGGCACTGTATGTGTCTGTAACAGTTGATATTATTTTGGAGGTGGTTTTGATATAGGCCTAACACAGTTCCTAAATCAAACTGTTCAGGTTGTATTGCAGTTATCATCAAGGAGTGAGAAATAGAACCACCATGGGTCCCGCTCTGTCAAGTGACGCATAGGCTACTATGTGGTGTCACATTTTGATCGTTTAAGCTTTATTTGACCCTATATTAATACAGATAGTACAAATATCTTAACGGCTGTTAGAAGTAGACTTATGGTTCAGTTTGCTTCTGTAGACACCTGGTTCAATGTTCAGTGAGTTTTCCACCTACTGTGCACCGCCTTGTTCATTGTTCTGATGGTAGCTAGTTATGTCTTTGCAGATAAATGCTGAGTTCATGCGGATTACTACGGTTCCACTGCAGTCAACGTTCTTTGGGAAACTGGACCAGCAGTCCGATGCGCTGATGAAGATCTTCCGCAGCGCTAGAGGAGGAGTTGGAAGAAAAATCCATAACATCTTGGCTGTCTTAGATGAGGCATGTTTCGTCTCGGAAATGCATAAATGGTTTTGTACCCTTTCACACACAAATCACTACTGCTTTCGTTGCTAAGCAATGCAGGACACATACTACATTTGTTTACACGGTTCAGCTGTTAAAGATGGCGGCGACTATAGAAGAAGTTTTGTTTACTTTTTTAATATCGTCTTTGTTTGAGACCGCACTAAGGCAATGGCTAAGTCCAGCTGTTGTAGCCTTTACATGTCTAAGAGACAACAACTAAGCCTCCAGCAGCAGACAAATCACTTGCTTAGTTGTTGTCTGTTAGACAAGTGAAGCCTACAACAGCTGGACTTAGTGACTGCTTATGCACGTCTCCAAGACATGCTAGGTCAAAATGTCTGCAAGACAGACAGTATTAATTTACTGAATAAGAGGTGTTTGCTATAGATTTGTCTGGAAGACGCACTCAAATTTGAAATTGGGGAGGAACTTGGTGAAACATGGGTCCTGCCAAGTTGCGTCATGAGATATTGTATATAATGGCTTATGATACAAATATGTGCTCAACTTCAGTGATTTTGTGCTGTGTTCTATGTCTTAAAGGACTGTGACCTGGTGGAGAGAGAGAAGGAGCAGACGGTCCTGGGGATCCTGAAGATGTGGGAGTAGTCATTTAGGGAGTGACGGTGCTCAGCGGCCTTCCGAGTGTTGCCTGCGCCTGTACCAGGCTTCTTGGTTTGATTTATGCTCTGGATCTGAGCTACCCAACCGGTCTGCAATACACTTGAGGTGTTTCAAAAACTTTTTTTCAACTTGGATGGACAGAAACGGTCGGACAGAGTCCAAAAACGTACAATAAAGACGTGTCGGTAGACATCAGAACTTTTGTCTACCTGAAATGCACTCACACGTGTTCATGTGCAGGCAGTTTACCTTGTTACCCTTGTTTGGGTGTTTTAGCTGTTGTTAACCTTTGTCAACTTCTGATTTGTTACTGTTGCTATTGTTTTCTTTGTCAGGGAAATGTAATTATGGGAGGAAATGTTTCTGCATTTATCCTTCAGTTACTCTCAGAATGGCTAGCATTAAAGCATTTGTCATTGAAATATTACAACACCTGACAGGCTGTTGTGATGTGAAGTGTGAAAAAAAAAAAAAAGTTTAACTGATGGGCAGAATCATGCATTTTTTTAATTTTATTTTTTAAGCTTGATGGAACAAGTGCCTAAAGGTGAAGGAGAAAATCAAAATGTCAGGCTATCACTTTTAGAATTCACGTTTGGTATTCATGTAGTTGTTGTACTCTTAGGGAGCTTAACTGGAGCAATTAGGGGTTACATGCTTTGCTATTTTCCTATCACAAGCATGCTTCTAAAGAATTCTGCATCATTTTTATAGAACTCTACATTACATCATGTTCTTTTAAAAGTACCTTTTAACAGGAGCAGATTTGGACTCTTAGTCTCTGTCTCTCCCTCTTTTTCTATCTCTCTCGCTCTCTTTCTCTATATTTCTCTCCGTTTCTCTGTCTCTTTATCCTGGTTGTTGAAATTTGTCAGTTGCGCTTAAAAGATTTGCAATAAACACCTTAAAATGCCATTTGAGTTGTCATTTTATGAACATGATAGTTTTTTGTTTAGGTCATGTAAAAACCTGAAAGAAATGCATCCAGGAAACAATTCATATCAGATCAACATAATATAGATATGTTTGACTTGGGCCCAAATCACATTGGCTCAACGTAATATATGTTTAATTTGGGGGGAAAACACATTGGGTCAATGTAATATAGATATGTTTGACTTTGGTACAAATCACATTGGGTCAATGTAGTTTAAATATGTTTGACCTAAACATTTTAATTACATGTAATGAACATGGTAAGATACAGTTGGATTAACCTAATTATTTTACGTGGAAATTTGCCACATAATAAAAATACGTTGAACTAATGAGTTGTTTTTTTTGAGTGTACCTTGAAGAGCAAGTCTAGCCCAGCTACTCCTACTGTTGTGAACCAAGATACATCATACTAACATTATCACTATCATTTCACAGATTAAAAAAACACATTAGAAACAAATGGACCTCAAGAATCTGGAGGTATATAGGTTAACGTTTTAATATATTTGACCCATTATCGTACCAGAGTCTAGCCTAGGTAGCTAGCTAGGAGCTTGCTAACTAGTAAGCTAGCTAACTAACTTCCCTGCTAAATTCAAGCAGTCTTCGTGGTTGTTGTTTCTGAGATTGCTAGCTAATTTGATAACTGTTAGGCAGTGTTGGGGAAGCTACTTTGAAAGCATAGCTTTGCAAGCTACCAATTACTTCACACTGGAAGTAGTTGAACTACAGCAAAGCTACCCTAGGGAGAAATCTAGTTTGGTTAACTAAAGCTACTTAGAAAAAGTAGTTCAAACTACTTTGTAAAAAAAATGATCAAATTGACAATGTGATACGAAGTTATAACAAAATATAATACAAAAAAGTCACATGCCAGCAAAAAATGCCACTCAATTGAGTTTATTGCAAAAAATGCCACTCAATTGAGTTTATTGCAAAAAGTGCCCGCAAAGTGCAAGGAATGTCAGCTTTGGTTTTGTATACAATGTCCATCAGACAGACACCTGCCTTCCAGAAACTAGAGTCCAGGTGGGGGTGTTGCAGCAAGCAGGATTACTCAGTTAGCCAGGTAACTTCTAAAATAGCATGCAACAACTTCTCTGAACATTTGTTAATAAATAGCAATAATCATTTATTGCCATGTGTAACAAGTACAATGGAATGCTTACTCCCCATTCGCTCCCGCAGTATAAATTCTAAACATAGATTCTCACAATAAGTAAAAAGTAATGTACACAATAATTACAGTAGAAAGTAACCAAGTAAGAATTATCAATACTATGGCACATTTTTGCACCACCCAGCATAATGTGCCAATGGCCTAAAATTGTTTGTAGTTTGTAGTTTCAGTAGTTAACTACACAAAAAATGGCAAAAAAGTAATTTAACTACTTGAATCACTATGCAAATATGAATGTAGTTGAACTACCAGCAAGCTACTGCAAAATGTAGTTAAACTACTAGTTTAATTACATGTAGTTCACTACTCCCCAACACTGCTGTTAGGTCTATCTGACGTGCTCACTTATGTGTTGAAGTAGCGCTAGTTTTATATACCAATCTTCTGGCTAGAGTTTCCCACCTCGAGTGTTCAAAATGACCGCCATACAGTCTGTTGCATCAAACACACTTAAAGCAGCTGAATGAATTCCCAAACATAGTGTTGTCCCCATTAGAGGGTGTTAGTTTCTCAGTGGTACTCACTGGGGTGGAAGGACAGCTTGTCGTTACACTCCTCCTCGGTGCAGGAGCAGAAGTGAGCCATCCCGTGCGTCGTGTTTTTCTCCCTCATCACACAGGTGGAGCTGTTGTAGTCGTCCAGCAGAACGCCATACAGCGGCTTGGAGGGGTCGTGGCAAATTGTCTCCACTGTGAATGTGCTGTTCTCTCTCTTCCTCCTGGAGAGAGAGAGAGAGAGACAAAGCAGAGAGATGTAGTGATGAAGACACAGCGTAAAAGCTTCACAGCAATCTAGTTGATAGCACATACACGCTAACATACATTCACACCCAAACAGTTTTGGCTCCCAGGCTCGCAGGTATACGTACCAGACAGCGACACAGACCTCCTTGTTCTCCATACAGATGGATGTGATGGAGCAGTTGGACAGGCAGGTCCCGGTGCCGTTACAGGAGGAAAGCTCCGTGTCACAGAACTTACACAGCTGGTTCATGATGGACTGGGGCAGCATGCCGGCTGGGAGGAGAACACACACACACACAGAGGAACAGGTCACTCACTCCTGTCATAAGATGGGTTTTCATGCAAGTATTTTTATGCGAATGATGATGTATCAAATTAGAAACGCTGCATGGAAACAGCAAATTTCAGTAACAGTTCCTTCATATTCCAAAAAACATTTTTTACACTGGCTTGAGACAGAAATGTTTTTGCTGATAAAGAAATTATGGAATAAATAGCGATGGAAACGCATCTGTTGATTGAATTAAGACATAGCATAAAGAGTCTTTCCATATTTCTCGTGGATATTTTTTCAACGTAGTATGTTCTCTATACTGCGTTTTTGCTTGAACCCAGCTGATGGAAATGCACCTACATAATTTGCGTTGTATTTTTTGCAACATTTTGTCAGACTTGAAAAGCTCACTGATTTGGCAGCTTTGTGTTTAACTCATTCAACACATCTGTGAGAAAGCCTGCTGTTTTTTTCCACATTTAGATAGGACATGTGGACACATTGCTGCATGTCAGCATACTCTGAACTACATTCTCACACATACAACATAAATGAGGGTGAAGCCACATGAAAGCATCCACTACCTGAATTCAACCGGGTCAGGACCATAAACAACTGTCAACACAGACAACCACAACCGGGTCAACACCTACGCCGAGCTGCACTGTATACCCAGATCGACCACCTCAAACACACTGGATGGGGCCTAAGGAAGCCATCTAGCTATGCAAAAATAAGTCAGAACCACACAAACCCATCAACACAGACAACCACAAGTGAATCAATGGGCTGCCTGTGCCAAGTTATAGCATATTCCCGGATCAAACCACTTGAAATACAACACAAAACCTCATGAAATCTTCTAAATGTCTGCTGAATGACTATGCAAAAGGCATTTCCAGAAGGGACAGATATATCAAATTCCTTCTTTTTTTTTCATTCATTCATACATCAAATGATGTGAAACGTGGCCTAAACCTATTTGGCGTTATGACTGCTTTAGTTTTTTCTGGAAGTAGTAAAGATGAATGGACAACTCAACTAAATGTGAAGTCAAACCAATACATGTAATTGAAAACAAAACATGATATACTGTATGTATAATTAGCCTTTATTAGCATGCATTAGAAATGTCATCAACAATTGTGACATGATTAACTAGGCTATAAAGGTTAAATGATATTCAATAAACATATACTGTAAGTGGGAATGACTCCAGATGATCTTGTATTATCTTTATTGCTTACTAACTGTAAGTTGTTTTCCTATGTTTAGCAGAACCACAAAGACAATTTGAGTGGAATAGGTTGCAGCTGTAAACCTAAAATCACTATTTATTATTCTGCTTTAGAAATGTGACTTTCCATCCCTTTCCATCTTCATTTCTCCTACATGTTAAGTTCAGTTATCGATTTAAATAGGGGCAGGAAGTGTTGCAGCATGCATGTAAGTAAGAGTGGGTACAGTGGGTTCAGGTCTGAGAGCTGGTTGGTTTTGCAGTGCGGTAGGTTGCGTGCTGCCTGGGTTGGCTGCGTAATCAGTACAATCTGATCCTTGTCATTCTCCTTTAGCCTGGCTCTAGCCTCCTGCGCCTCTCTGATCTCTCTCTGCTCTGTGACCTGTTCAGACCTGCCTCACTCACTCAAAGCCTGGCTCTGCTGGACTGGGAGAGGCTGCGCAAGACACTGAAGTGAACTCTGCTGAACCACCTATATCAGCCTTTTTCTAAACTGCTTGATGGAACTTAGGATGGGCGGGAGGGCTGGTTTCTGCATGTTACAGGAGCGCTGGTGCGTTTTAATGAGCCTGCAGGACAGGGTGTCTTCAGGGTTAGAGAGACCTTCCTTCAGCCGGAAGAGCCGAGGTCAAGCCTCCATATCGCCAAGCAGCCGCCCTGCTGAAGTGTCCTTGAGCAAGACGCTGAATTCCTATACCAGCTACAGTTATAGCTACCGTTTACATATATGTAAATTTTTGCTTGGATAGGTTGCAGGGCCGGTTTTTGGTGGAGCTCAATGTGACGGGACTCTATTTCCTACAACAGGTGGCATTTTAAGTGAAATGAAATGTTTGAATATTGCAGATATGACAATATTCTCTAATTATTAATTGCTGAATCCAAAGTGAGCTGTACTATATATAGCTGAATTGTGCTGAGTCCTGACTACCTGACTACCTTAGTCATTACCATTAAAGACAAATGGTTTGAGGCCAATGTGTCAGAGTCAGATAAATGTCTGGGCCAGAAAGAGGCCGGTACACACACACACACACACACACACACACACACACACACACACACACACACACACACACACCACACACATCTTTCGGCTCAGAGTCTCCTTTATAGATTGAGTGTAGAGGTTGTCAGATATGATAGTGCCAATTCACCACAGCATGGACAGAGACTCTCTCCCCAACAACAACAACAACAACACCCCTCACAGGTCTGAAAACCAACGCGTAGACAAAACAACAGTATGGAGCGCAGCCGGCACTATCGTGAAATCAATCGACACGGCCCGCTTTTCAAAGCTCCAAACTCTGAGATCTGTCCGGAGGTTAGGGTTTTAGCTTCGGCACGCATGAATTCTCTTTGCGCTCCTTCATGTTGTCAAACTCCACCGGCTCTCTTTTAAGACCTCAGCTGCCCTGTTACAGTGTGCGTGTGTGTGTGTGATACCTGATCACAGTCCCCATAAGCTGGGTTATTCATTTAACAGGAAGCACAGCTAATTTACTTTCAAGACACATTCTCTCACACAGACTGTGCTGCGGGGCAGGACAGACAGCGTGAAATAGCAGAGTAGTAACACCCACACACAACCTCAGAGACAAATAAAACCTGCCGATTTAGTGCAGTGAAGTGCCATAGAGACTGAATGAATTCGAGTGAGTAATAGGGGTTGAATTACAGTATGTGCAGTCAGTTGTGTGTTTTTCAGATAGTGAGCTAAAGTTGGTCTTTTCTGGTGTTGATTCATCTTTATTGTATTGTAATGTAATACTGATTTCACATTAAGAGATGAAAAGATCTTAGAAACTGTCAGCTTTTGATTATAGTTTTTGGTCTTTATGATACACCCTCTATGATACAAAAGACCAAACTTCACTGTCGCCTTCACTTGCGCTTCTGGATTTATGATAGAAAATAACAGCGCTACTGAGCTTCAAAGTTGGAGGGCGCAGTGTCAAAACCCTTCCTTTGAAGCTACCAGATCGCGCCGGTGCAGATAGGTAAAGGGTAACTGTGCATGACGGCCTGCGGTGGTATGTGGGTCATTGTTCCAGCTGCTGAAACGCTTTCTCTCTCTTTTTACTACGACTTCTGTTCATCCAGAACCGCTTTCCTCGCTGCAGCTCCATGCGTAGGAATGTCAGCGTGAAAACACAAGTGACCTCAGTGCGTCACAGGAAAGTGGAGAAGAAGGAAAGTGTGGGTGCGAGTGTGTGGGTGTGTGTGTGTGTGTGCTGCGCTGTCATTAATGTGCACTCAATGGCTCCTGAAGGGACTATAATTGAAAGTTTATGTTTCTTTGTGCTCCTGTGACTCCAGATAGGAATCCATGCTACTGTAACCTGTTTCTGTCTGGCAGTGGTGCCACTAAATAAGCTTGATGAATGACAGCGACAGCGTTCGACATGTTAGCACCAGTGCAATACACTCAGTGAGAGTGAAGACCGACTTCTAGCTACATGACAAGCCTCTACATGAAAATAAAGCCACTTCTTCTTCTGCAGCCTGAACAGAACCACACATCTAGGTACTGAAACTCTTATAAAACCACCACCGAGTGCCACGTGAATGCAGAACACCTCGTCCCAATCAGCTGAAATATCCCCCTCTATTTCCTCTGTTTCTCTTCCCTTTTCCATCGTTTTCCAAATGACTGAGGATGTGAGCTCATGGTGGAAGGGAGGACAGACAGGAAACCTGACTGCCATTTATCACCCGCACACAGGAAAAACTGCTCAGAACTGCTCAGAAGTGTGCTTTTGATTGGAAAAAGCGACAGAATCTGCACACCAGGCAGAGACGCAAAAGCACACTGTGGGTCAGCATTGCTTAAACAGCAGGTCAGGTTTCAAAATGGGTTTTGCGCGCCTGTTCCTTGCGCGTCTCCACATGGCAGGAGCGCTAGTAAGGTTTAATGAGGCTCGCTCCCAGGGTGAAGCTAAAGTTACTGCAAATCTAAGCCTGAGGAATAGATGACGCTTTTCTGGGGCCATGCAGCACGTACGGAAGAAAACTGAAAATATCCGCATGGAAAGAAGAACGAGCCCTTTTTGTGCTATTCAGTCTCGTCCCGTCACCGAAATGAGGAGGGACAAGCGGCAAGAGGCTGTGCGGAGCTACATAACTGTCCCAGCGGGAGGCGCGGCTCTCTCCCTCCGCTCCTGAAAGTTATCCTCCCTCCTCCAACTCCCTCTTAATCCTCCTCTCTCTCTCCGACTTGGCCGTAATCCTCTCATTCCTCCCTTCTCTATCTTCCACCCCACTTTTTTTCCCCCTTTCTCTCTCTCTCTCTCTCTCTCTCTCTCTCTCTCTCTTTCTCAGGTTCCCTCTCTCCCTCTGCCACCTCCTCCTCCCTCCCGCTCTCGGACCAAGGGGTTCAGTGAAGCGAGCTGAGAGGTGATAGCTTTGGCCCGGCCACGAGGAGAAGTCGACTAATATGGTCAAAATCAAACCCAGACACTTCAGTCGGGGTCGGGGATGAATGACCCCTCTTCTCTTCTCTTCTCTTCCCTTCTCTTCTCGTCTCGTCTCTTCTCTTCCTCTCCCTTCCCTTCCGCTCAACACTAAACACACTGAGGCCCAGTGAGGTCAGTGTAAACAGAGTAGGACGCTAGGGCTCTGCAGGACTGGCCAGGGTACAGACACACACACACACACACACACACACACACACACAAGCTATTTCACACACTGGCTTGAGTGCTCTCTGGTGACGAACCAGCCCTTCTCTAGTTTACTCATCAAGATTACAAACCTTTACTGAGCAACCAGTAAGACATGTCAAACTTCTGTCTCCATGCTGGAAATCAAACATCTAGATTAGATTAGATGTAACTTAACTGATCCACACAGGGAAAGTCAATCAGTCAACCACAGAGAATTCCCCCTTGCCCTAAAGAGACAGTTGGATTTACAAGCTCACAGGTGGAGCTACACTCTTATACCAGTCTACTTTTTCGTTCTACTGGAGCAGCTTCTGTCGGACAAAACGTTGACTAAGCATAAGGAGAGGGGAAGGCACATGCAGGCGAGCTTCCCTGACATGAGAAAGGTTCGCTGGAAAGGAAGGAAGAAGGAACCTTCCCCTGACAGCCCGCCGGGCAGATGGCTATCGACATCAATTGAACGAAAACAAAAAGCCCCCCAGATAAAAACAACAGAGTCCGGCCCGTGTGTTTAGATAACCAGAATGTCAAGCTGCTCTGGTACTGGGAGAGTGGTGAGCAACTTCCTCCAGCCCAGGCACTCTGGAGGAGTCAGGGCTTAGATTGGAATAACATGGGGCGTGTGTGTGAGTGAGTGTGTGTGTGTGTGTGTGTGTGTGTGTGTGTGTGTGTGCAGGCACGCATTTGCGTTCATGTGTATTGGTGGGGAACATGGGGGCATGTGTATGTGGGTGGATGTTTGTATGAGTCTGCTTTTGTGTGTGTGTATGTGTGTGTGTGTGCGTGTCTATTTGTGACACTACATACAGTACAATGCAGCAGGACCACACAGTCCCATTGGTATGTGGGATTTCCAGGTTCAAAATAGGCCCCAACCGTGGGAGGAGGGCAGGAAAAAACAGCCAGAGAGGAGGGGAGGAGGGCAGAGGAGAAGAGTCGAAGAGGGCAGAGAGGAAGGGAGCAGAGAAGAAGAGAGGGAGAGGGCAGAGAAGAGGAGAGGAAGAGGGCAGGGAAGAAGAGAGGAAGAGGGCAGGGAAGAAGAGAGGGAGAGGGCAGGGAAGAAGAGAGGAAGAGGGCAGAGCGGAAGAGAAGAAGAGGGCAGAGAGGAAGGAAGCAGAGAAGAAGAGGGGAAGAGGGAAGAGAAGAAGAGGGGCAGAGAAGAGGGGAGTGAAGAAGAGTCAAAGAGGAATATCAAAGTGTTAAGCAACTAAGGCTGAATTATGTTTTCAACCGTTGTCATAACAGAATATTTTATAGGTCTACTGAAAAACTATTGGCCCATATCAACCTGTGTGCATCAGTAGATATGCGCTTTGCACTGTAAGCACAAGTCACTAAATCTGATGCACCGGCTGCTACTGTATGACCACAAAAGCAATGAATCTTGAGTCTGCACTAAAATGATATGCACCTGTCAGAGTGTGGGGAAGTTTCTGCGGTGTATTAAAGGTGGGAGGTGTGACGGTATGACACATGGAAAGAGGCCAAGTCTGTTAAATTGCCACTCTTAACACCTGGGATTACAGAGCACATGCTACCATCATGCAAACCTTTTACTATAGGAGACAAGGATCTTGATCTCTTTCAGCCCAGGAGCCGAAGGAGAAATAGTTTTGTCTGTGGAGACCCAGACTTATGAGAGCAGATTACTACTGTTGTCAAGCAGGAACCAAACAGAAGCAGACCTGCTGTGATGCATTTTGGATTTTAAGCTATATTTTGAGAAATGCAGCAACAGAAGCAGAGATTCAGGTGGCAGGGGAATCCACATCTGCAATCCACAACAAGGATCATATACTTAGAAAAACCTATATACATCTTAATAAGTTGTTTAATATTGTATTGACTAACCCTATCAATATAAAATGTTCACTTGTTTTAAATAATAATAATAAATGATAATTAAATGATAATTAAATGACTTAAATGACTTGTTAAAATGGATCTATTTTTGCAGTGAATGTGACTGGGCTATAGATGAGCATTATTAGCTAAACTGGCCAAATTGGCAAAAATTGATTTCATTTAGAGCCATGGATTTCTCAGATTCGACAGATTTGAGATGTGGCTATATCCCTACTGTAGACTGCTGTTGTACAATGTAAGAAAAAACTCTTGGTATCAGCGTTACTGCAGCTGCAAAACAAGGCAGTGTGCTGCCTACACAGAAACAGTGAGCAGCAGCAGCGGGCATAGCTGGGCTGTGTATCAGCCCGCTATGAGTCACCTGTTGCGCCTGTGGAGAGCCGTGCGTAATGCGTTGAGTCAGAAAAGTTCCGACCACATCTACCGGCTACAGGTTTGGTTTAAATATACTGAGCAATAGACTGGCATGAGATGACCTAGTGACCTGTCAGTGAACAGTCAATGTGAAAGATCGGGATATGCGTAAACTCACCTACAGTCCCGGACTCCAACAGCACGCTGACTAACAGGACAGATAGAGCTCCCCGTAAGAATAAAGAAAACCGCTGGCGCTCCATGTTTCTGCGCAACTCTGTCCGCCGATTTTCATTCAGATGAAGCCAATAACGGCTAAAGGTAAACGGAGAAAGTCCGGTGGAGGAACGGGTTCGGTGTGTCAGCCTTCCGCCGTGCGCTCCGCTCCGCAGCTGGAGAGTCACTGCCGAACCGTCCCGTGGCCATACACACCACACACACTCTAACAGGAAATCATACGAGGGGAGGCGGGAGGCAGGGCTCTCTCTCTCTCTCTCTCTCTCTCTCTCTCTCTCTCTCTCTCTCTCTCTCTCTCTCTGTGTGTGTGTGTGTGTAATTACCAATCCAAACATTTGAAATCGGAACAGTAAACAACTCTGTAGAGATTTACATAAACTCAGGCTCGTGAAATGTTGCTTGCTTGCAAGTATAGAGTTGAGTTAGAGTCCCAAATTACAGAAATATACATTTCACATACTGTACTATAGCCTACTTCAGAATATGTTAAGTGATTTGTTTCAAAACATACAAAATATGCAAAAATGCCTATTTGTACCAGATATACATAGATTATATTCTTTGGACATATATTTCATAATCTATATATACAACATTCAATATTGTACATTTGGAAACATGCCTAATCATATTCTGAAGTATAGGCTGTTTAAAATGTATTGTTGCATTAAGGGATATACTATTTTATAAAGGATTTCAAGTAAGGTCCTTAATTTAAATGGGCTTCCTAATTTATAAGGTTTTTTTTTTTCATCTTGAAGCTTTATAAATCCAGAAGCAGTTACAATGCAATGCGTTTTGCATTGCATATCACTGATTTGGGCTTAACTGAGGGAAAGTTGTAGTTTGCTGATCAGTCCAATCCCCCTTCATTACTTTTAATGTTATCTGTGTCTCATTTAGTCCGTTGGGACAGATTGGCTGCTTAATACTGTAATCAGACTGCACACCCATGGAACAATTTGGTCATTATCGGCTGGAATGACGAGTGCGTGCATGTGTGGCTGTGTGTGTGTGTGTGTGTGTGTGTGTCTGATTGATTGACTGATGAGTGGCAGAGTTGGCAGTGTGCTGAGCTGAGTGTGGGTGGGTGGGAGTAGAGAACCACCAGTCACACTGAGCAGGGTGGGAGTGAGATAATGAAGCAGAGCCTGCCTGGCTGGTCATATCAGGCAGGCCTGGACATGCTGCTCTATACCCAACACTGGAACTGAGCCACAGACCCACTGGAGTCTCACAGCCCCCTCTCTAACCCCCCTCCTCACCAATCCTCTAGAGCCTGCAGGTCAGGACCTAGTGGGTTGTGGACTAGTTGTTCTTGGGTCCCAGATGACAGTGGTAGTAGTGTGTTTTAATGAGCCTGGGACCCAGAGCAAGTTTAAAAAGCGGAATCCTTTTTTAAGAAGCAGGGATTTGAATACCTTTCCAGCCCAGTGTCCAAATTTATTCTCCCACCCTTGGAACCGCGCTGATCAAAGCATATCAGCACTGTTGACATGTTAAGAGCCACCAGCAATAGGCCCAATTTTGGGTTGCAGGCCCAAGCAACCAGGTCAGAGAGGGATCAGACTCTCCCTCTGTCCTTCAAGATAAGAGCATGGCAACCGTATAAACAGTGGCGCCCCTGTGTAGTGCATAAGTATTTTATCAAAACTCTCTTCAAGGTGTTTACATGACCCATGTTTTCTGTTTTCATAATGACACTAATATCAAGTCATGCCAACAATGACGTCTGGTGAAGAAAAAATCCAAAACGCACACACACACACACACACACATCTATGTACAGTATATACAGTATTCATATATGTATAATAACATTTAAATGTAGCCTACAGACACATACTTGCACATACACACATACAGTAGGTGTACAACATCTGGTCTCACCACATAAATGTTGCATGCATTGTCTTCACCAGGCTCCAATTGAATCCCAGCAAGATCCTTGCAAACCGTGACTTTTTTTTCATTGAGCAGGCCTGTAATTCACAGACACTCACAGCCAGTTTGTATGTACACGATCCATAAGCCTACAGATACATCATACATTCCAATCTCAAAGATTTACAGTTGACACCTAAATCATTGGGATGTAAAAGATGCACAGAGCTTCAAAATACTATCAAAACACCTAAATTTGACATCCTAATGTTTATGAAGTGGAACCATAAAACTGCAACTGAAAGATGCTTAAATTATATACAGCACATTGTAAATCTCACTTATCACTGACTTTAATATGATTTATAATTACCCGTGTACAATAGTCAGGGATGCTGCAACATTATATCAGAACTCTGCTGTCAGTCAGGGAATCTGAACCCTTGGAACAATTGACTTCCCTGAACCTTCATTTCCAACTCTTTCTCAACTGGGGTCAGCCAGGACATGACTGGTGAACTGGGATCATGGGCGTTATGGGATGCTTTCAAGTTCAAAAGAAATGGTTGAGTTCTCGCCCTTGAATGATGGATGTGCTCAGTGTGTGTGTGGGTGTGTGGGGTGTGTGTGCAATTGCTCCGTTATTAATTCCAACTGTCAACACCAACACTACCCTCTAGCCTATCTCTAATAAACAGTCCTACACCGGACTGAACCCTGCTGGACACCTGCTGACCGACTGCACTACTTCTCAGCAGGATTCACATGTCTGCATTAGCTCTCAATCAGTTGAAGTTTTCTGTGTTTGTCATGTTCTTGTTTCATATCACAGCTAACATCACTAAAGTACTCTGAACCATTGTGTGAGTTAGGAGTGAACAACAGCGGCTCTTTGCCAGGGGAGTTTCCCAATACTGGAAACTTGGCCACAGAGGAGATTGTGCACCAGACTTTTAGCTGTCATGTTGGCTTAGTGGGCTATTAAAAGAATAATTCATTTTTATTCATGTGGTGTTCATTTCGTTTCTTTGGCCCCAAGAGTAGTTTAATGGGACACAAGTGTTTGGGAGACTGGCCTGTTTGTCAACTTACCCGTTAAGTAATGAGAACAAAGACCCAAAAATGATCCATGTGTTCCTAGTAGATCTTTTGCTCCGGCGCTGCATTATGCTTCAGTATGATGAGTGATAGGCGACTGGCAAAAAGTTGTAGTTACGCAGATTGTAAAGATGAAATATCGCCTCAATATAGCTGATATAGCCAGGCTTATATCAGGTAAGCAACCACATATTCCTCCGCTGCGCAGTGATTTTTAGCTGTACTCAGTTTCTCATCACCCACCGTGTTCACTCCCTATGGAAACACTTACAGGGAAAGTAGTCCCTGCTATAGTTCAAAACTGCACTGTGACACTAAGGGCAGGGTTGAGCAGTGGTAGGGAGGCGGAGAGGCAGGTGTGGCTCGGCCGAACAGTGGCGCGCACCTGCAGTATATAAATCCACTTCATGATTTACTGCTCGCTTGGCAGGGAGACTGGGACCAGCAGCCATGAGCACCGGACTGGAAAGACTAATGAACTGAGAGTTTGAAGAAGCTGAACAGCGGCAGAACTATTGTTTCTGTTGGAGCCGTCATACACGGCGTGTATGGTGACCTTGTGCTCTTACCCTTGTGACATGTACCTTATTGCTTTTTTTAATCATATTTCATGTCAATGGGTGTAGCAGGTGTAACTTGAATGCATGGTTTGTGAAACCCAGGCTATGTAGTGAGAGACTGTTGAGTAAATGAAGGGTTAATACTGTCATTCTGATAAGCATAAAGATAAACCAATCACTGTGTAAACAACAGAGATTGGATTGGTTTCAGTTACCACCCATGTTATGAGCTGCGCATTTCCGCAGATCAGCAGGACAACTGACCGAACTGATAAAAACTTATCCACAGTAGCTTTGTTCAACAAGCAGTGACTCAAGCAGTTTAAATAACTTTGGCCATTTTTAACATAGTTGCCCCCATGACTCCTATTCATTCATTTCACAGTGGCAGAGGCAACAGCAAACTAAACCATATATTCCAGTTTCACGTGGTCCTTAGACTACTCGCAGACCAATGAACCATCTAAATATCTCTCTCTAACTCTCCCTCTGTCACACACACACACACACACACACACACACACACACACCCGCACATGACAGGAACTATCCTTTAAGATCCTTTAATCTCTCAAAATCTCCCAAATTCTTTCCCTCTTTCTTGTTTAAAGCTTAAAAGAAAAGTGACTGACTTCTCAATGAGCTTTTTCATCCACAGGACGTCCGCTGACTGGATGCTTTGTTGGCACTATTCTTCATAAACCCAAGACACTTTGATGTGTGAAAAGCCCAGACTGTTTATAAGAGAATGGAAATGGCCCTCCTAGTAGCAAAGGTGATACTGTATCATCCTCAATGTTGCCTAAGTCACTCTTTTTACGAGCTGTTATGTTCAGTCAAATAGTAACAGTAATTGTGTTAACTGAATTATTTCATTATCTCACAGTAGTGTGAGTGAGGTGGATTTTCCCTTTAATCCCCATGTTATGTGTCAACTCTTTTCAATAGGGGTCAGGCTGATTACTGGTAAACTGGGCCGATGTGGGATTCAAAGCAGCTGTTACCGGATGTGTTTAAGTTCAAAACATGTTTTAGAAATGTTTTTAGTACACTGTCAAATTAATTCCCAAAGGAGGTTTTCAGCATGGTTCAAAATCCTGACAAGTAATATAAAAATGATGGATACTTTCTGTGTATGTGTGTGAGTGTGTGTGTGCGTGTGTGTACACAAATATCAGGCTATTATGTAACCGTGCTGGAAGGGCTTGCCAAAAGAGCTTTCAGAAACACACAGTTATCAGCGAACTCCATTATTTATCCCAACTGTCAACACTTGTCTGGGCTGAAGCGCTGCCAGTCAGCGCTGAGCAGGCGGGACGGCGCTGACTTTGAGTCGCTCACTGACTGACTGCATTAGCTCTCGATGGGAGCGCATCATCTCGCCTCTTTGTCCGCTCTCATGTTCGTGTTTTCAGAGTGCCTTGTGGGTGACATCATGAGAGGATGCTGTTTTCTTAACCGCTGACTCTGCTGGGAGTGAGGTGAAGCCGCTTGCCAAAGGGATTTCCCAATAATGAGGGAGTAATGGAAACTTGGAGAGTTGGATGTACTGGAGTCAGCTGTCATGTTCGATTGTTTTCTGGCATTATCGGTGATTTGTAGTTGAGTGTGATTGACTTTAGTTGTTCATTGTCAAGCTTGCTCACTGCAGTTATTAATGTATAAGGCTATGCATGCTCAGTATTAACTAGTGCACATTTGAGCAGTGTGCCATCGGTGATGCATCAGTTGTGTCCGTCACTGTAAATAAGAATATCTTCTTAATTGACCTGCCTGGTTAAATAAACACTCATTAAAAATGCATATTTCTTTTTTTTTTTTTTTTAATTGTTCATCTTTGTTTCTCAGTCACATGCAGTGATACAAGGCTGACAGGAAATATTCACCACAGACGTCTTAGTGCACTCACTGTTTCATTATGCAAGTTTTGTTTCTGACCACAGAGAGTGTGTTATGGTGTGCCTTATAAGCACATCTGTTAAGGTGCCACAGAAAAAAACACTCAAAATTTCCAAGGTAGAGCGTGTTTGAAACTCAGACTTCAAAAACCGAGGTGTGGACTTTCCACCTGCGACAGTACAAACTGTGCTGGGGTTGGACGTAAAACATAAGAGAAGTGATTCTGTGTGGAGTGTGTAGAAAATGTCCAGTGTGAGTTTGAGTGACAGGTCAGGGAGCCAATGACTGGCAGCCAAAGACAAGCCCACAGAAGTGATCAAGATCAAGAGTGTGATTGACAGGCAGTGTAGAGAGATTCATGACAGTACGGTGTGCTTCTGTCTGTGTGTGCTGGGCCAGGAGCGTGTGAATGTGTGCTGTAGAGCGGTGTGTGAAGAGTGTGGTGTGTGTCTGGTGTGTGAAACGTTACAGGGTTATAGTTCAGGGTAGTATTTTTTGCAAAATACACAGCGGCCCACACACCCACTCAACAACACATGCATAGAAACCACATGCAAAACACACTTTCTTGCTCACTCACTCATTTCATCACAGAAACAACTGTGAGTCACATCTCCCCTTATTCTCTCTCTCTCTCTCTCTCTCTCTCTCTCTCTCTCTCTCTCTCTCTCTAACAACACCCTTGCATTCCTGTAGGTTGCTGTAATCACCTTTCACCATGACAACATGCCCAACAAGCAAGCAATGACTTACTGACCCCTTGTTTTTCAAACAAAGCATGTTACTAGCTACTGCCCATTGTCCCTGATTTGCTGATAAAGCAACACATAACAGTCATGTTCATAGCAAATCAAATATTACTAATATTACTTCACTTAGGCTGCCTAGAGGGCCTTTGTGTATGTTGGTGTGTGTGTATGTGTGTGTATGTGTGTGTGTGTGTGTGTGTGTGTGTGTGTGTGTGTGTGTGTGTGTGTGTGCGTGCTTGAGCCAGCTCCTGGAAGTCCAGCAGACTACAGCATGGAATGCTGAGAACAGCTGTGGACATGACTGAAGGTATTTACACAGAACTTAAACCTCTCTCTCTCTCTCTCTCACACACACACACACACACACACACACACACACACTGACAACACTTCAGACTGCAAATATTTAGAGGATGTTCCTCTTTCTTTCTCTCAAAATGGAGAAAACTAGGACTCCTTGTTTCTCTCTCTCTCTCTCTCTCTCTCCCTCGCTCCTTCACACTCTTCCAGTCATGTCTTCACATGCCATAATGCACATAAACTACAGAACAATACATCTTCACCCTCTGAGCAGGGGCGGGATGCAGTGGCCGTTTGAAGGAGTTTAGCCGACTGAACAAAAAAACCCTAACTTGCCGTCCCTCTCTCATACCTCCTACACTCATTTCCAATCAACAGAAAGAACAACATGATTCATTTCTGCATGTTGCTTATCCTCTGGTGGGGGGGTGGGGGGGTCTTGTAATAGGACTCTTCAGTTGTGTTTCCACCAGAATTTCCTGCAATGGCCCATTATTCATCCAAATGAACACACACACACACATACACACGCACACGTTACTGTGTCACTCCTTAATCTACACATCCTGGGGCGATTAGTACGACACATGGTGTTTACGGAAATGGGCGTGTATATAAGCCCCAATTCACGCACAGACACACACACACACACACACTCATGCATGCACACAGCCGTTCACACAGCTAATTGAAAGCAGCCGTTTTAAGTGTGTTGAAATGTGTGAGCAGCACTGCAGTGTCTGCCTGTCCACCTGTTGTCTTGTGGATTGAGAGAAAGCTAATGCTCCAACATATGGCTCTGGGCCGAGGTGTTCAGTAAAAACAGACAGAATAAAAGGAAGGGATGGATGGATGAATAGATGAAGAAATGATTAGATGGATGCATGGATGGATGGATGAATGGATGGATGGATAGATAGATAATATACAGCTGACAGCATTTCATCCCCACACAGATTTTCCCATTAACAATCTCTCACATCCTTTATGGTTAACTGAGAAAATGTGCGAGTAATTTTATGTGAGACAGCACAACAGTGGAAGCTCATTACTTTCCAACAATGGACACTTATTACTTTCAGCTGACATCTTGCCATTGCTGCTTATTTTTATTTATTCTTTTTTTTGCCTTTTTCCCCCCAGATTTTCCTCTTTGTCCATTGTTCACAATGCTGTTTTCTGAGTCCAGAAAGGAGTCATTCTCTGTAAGAATATAAAGGTCATTCATTGCACATTGGGTCCCAATGGAAACTCAAGGCCCCTTCATCAAATCCTCACTCAGCACTTCTTAATGCTTTGGGAAGCACCCCCCCCACCCCCCGCCCCCCCACCCCTAATTATACTCCCATCCCCTCTTATCCCCCACCCAGCAGTACTGAGGAAGGACCATTGTTCAGGGAAAAGGCCCATCCTAGTCAAAATTCATGAGAAATTTAATTTGGCAGTGAAGGCTATTCTATTCTATTCTATTGTTCATCACATAGAAAACCATCCCAATTTTTGATTTTGATCTGTTCTTTTCTGAACTCTCAAATTACATTTTTTTTTACATTTATCCTATATCTTGGCACTATGTCTTAATGGCAGAGAAACATGCATCTTTAGACATTGTAGAAACCCAAACAGCTGTCTAGCCAGCATTGGAGTGCTGGATAGAAAAAAGTGGCACTGCCATGGAAGCTACATGTGTAAACTTGAACTATCAGACCCAAGGTGGCAGGAAATATTGCCAGGTCCCTGACAGGAATACACGGAGCTGACAGTGTCACTGTCACACGGCAGGAGTGATGCATCGTCTGGGAGCCGCGGCGCTGGAGGAAGTGGAAATGGAGAGTGTATCAGGGTCAGTGCTATTACAGAGAGCACCCTGCCACCACAACACCGTAACCATTGTCCTGCTCGGAACTGCTGGTGGATGAAGGCCAGGAGGGCGAACACACACTGATAGAAGATGTGTTAGAGTGAGAAGCCCGCACCAATCAAACGTCCAGGATCTCACTTTGAAAAAACAGTTTTGAGTTGCTTTTGAATTGCACTTTTTGTGTGTTTGTTTATGCCTTTAGGGAAAGTGTGTGTGAGCCCAGAGTGAGCGAGGCGGGAAGCTTACTGGGCTAATCCCACTATATGAACATCAGTAGCTGGTACAATTCCAGCTTGAATACACACTCTCTCACACACACACAGCTTTTGCTTTCTTTTCACCCAGAGACAAACAATTTTGGATTCCACTCCATACTCTGACCCTGCATGCTGGTGGTGTTTGTCCAAGGAAGAGAGTGTTTTTCCAAACAGTGAGCATCTTATGGAGGAGGAGAGGCCTGGTATGCCCCATGGAATGTCGCTGACAGGAAGGGTAAGACTGGGAGCCAGGAACAGGAGCAAAACTGAGTAGGAGAAGAAGAAGAAGAAGAAGAAGAAGAAGAAGAAGAAGAAGAAGAAGAAGAATTGCAGGGAGCATAGTTCCAAGCAACTTTAAGATTTCTTTTGAAAAGTCTTAAATGCAATTTCTTGATATTAAAGACTAGAACAATGTCCAATGTTTGAATAATAAAAGCAATAAAAAGGAACCAGTCATTTGGAGAGACAAGGAAAAGGGGAGTTTCAGAGATTGCATTTCCCATATTCCTCTAATATTATTTTACGGGAGATTTGATTGGCTTGATTTAAAGATTAAAAGCAACCACATGTGACGAAAAGGACAGTCTTCATGAAAGTGCTACTCTACTACATACAAATTGGTCATGCATTACTCTCTGCAAACACAAATGTTTCCCTTTCCACTGAGTAGGAGGGATGAGCTGTCACTCCACCAAAAACAATTACTTGTGTATTGGTGTGAATGCAAGGATTTTAGTATCATGTTTCCTATCATGTACCACTGAGGGCCAAGAGTCTGCAGGTTTTCACTCTAACCAAATGCTACAGAAGCTCATTTCACTAATTACCCCCTCCCCTCCCTCTCTGGTTGAAATACTAATTAGTGGAATGATGTAGCGTTTGGCTGAAATGAAAACCTGCAGACTCTCAGTCCTCCATGGTACATGATAGGTGACCATGGGTTGAACGCTGTTTGAGAGGCCTTGAGAGATTTCTGGGGGAAATCTCACTGACTGTGTTGTTAATACAGCAGCTGTCTATACACAAACCCTGGATACTAATCCGGGGATCATCTGTCTTCCTCTCTACTCTTTTGATGGGATCCCATGGGGATCAGAGATGGCTAGCAATTACCATAGTAGGAACTGCTCTGTAGTCAGCACTGTGTGTGTGTGTGTGTGTGTGTGTCTTTAAATGGGAAGGAGGGCATGCGGAATAACCTGCAATCCTCTTCAAAAGCAGAGAAAGCGACGGATGACTGTGTGCTTAAGCGTGTGTGCACAAGTGTGTGTGTATGTCGGAGTGTGTGTGTGTGTGTGTAGAGACGGCACAGACTAACCTGCAGCCCTCTTAATGAGCAGGGAAAGTCCCTGATTACAGGCCGATGTCAGGGAGGGATGCTGCTGTGGTTCGGTCGTACGCTGAGCGGTGGCAGCGACGCCATCCATCAAATACTGCTGTACTGTGTGGGGTGTGTGGCAGTCGGGGAGTGTAAACCCATACAACCAAGGATGTAGTAACTGCAAAATTGGGCTCCTTGCATGAAATATGTTTTAATGAGTCCCAATCAGGGCAATGCCAAGCCTAAAGAATCTTAAAAACCTGTGCTCCAACCAATGACATCTAAATCTGTGACTCTGTAACCCTCTTTCCAATTCAGCAATGTCAACCCTGTTACACTGAAACACAGCAACTTCCAATACTCTCTGCAACCCACTTCTGTCAACACTGTAGCTCTAGTTTAAAGCAATATTGACATCTCTGTCAATGAATTCAGTCATGTAACCCTCCAATCCTGTCCCACCATACCACAGCCCCTTTAACAACTTATGTCGATGCATCTGAGCTGAAGATGAAGCAGCTGAGCCATAACATTCAGTATTTTCCACCACACTAACTATTCCAGCTCTGTGACTTCTTGCCAACTCTGTGATCAAGCTCCTGAGGAAAATGTCCTAACACAGCATTCCTGCCCTGAAATCACAGATCAGGACTCAAAATTGGTCACAACCCTTTCTTTTTAGGGTATCCACATGACAAGGATACAGGCATTAGTGAATGTCATTTTAAGGTATGTCTGCTTATTGGCAGATTACAAGGCAGGAGAGAGAGGAGAGAGTGAGGGGGATGACATGAGACAAAGGTCCCAGGCTGGATTTGAGCCCAGGACGTTGAGGTTAAATAGTAACATCTTAGCCAACTGAGCCACCAGGACGCCTCCTGGGTATTGTTTTAAACCCCAGTGCACTCTGAAACCTATAGCATTGACCCTCAGTCCAGTTTCAGTCTGCCCAGTAACTCTCTAGCTTATTCAGCCATTAGTCCCTAATGATTAATAGCAGCTTGTGTCAGGCTGTCCTTCTGTTTAACATATGCGGGAGGCCGGGATTAATATAAGCATGTGAACAAATAACAGCTGATAAGAGTGGGAGGAGGAGTATGTGCAGTGTGTGTGTGTGTGTGTGCACATGCGTGTTTGTATGTGTGTGTGAGCCTGTATGTCAGCGAAGAAGGCGAGCATTTGTTCTCGCAGGAGTTGCTCAGCCCCCACAAGAATGGAATGTGCCACAGCGCTGCACATACCATCACCTCTCTCACACACACACACACACACACACCCTCTTTAACACACTGCCACAGCGCTACAGTGCTGCATAGGAACTCAGTGAACAACCATAAAGGACCGGACACTTTGCAGCTCATACTTGCTGATGCAGGTTTTAAGCATTGTTGCCGATAAATCACTTTTCAACCGCCGTAGACTGAGCAGTGTTTCACAATTTCACCACAGTTTTTTTAAATTGCTAACAAGCATCGGTCAATACTGAAGCCACTTTTTCAAAACTCTTCATACAGTCTGCATTACCAACATGCATCTTGGCCAAACAGTTAATCTCACCTCCAAAACTCACTCAAACCACCAAAACACTTCATACATGTCTCAAAATAAGCTCGTTCCACCATAACACTGGCAACAATTCTCACTCAGAAAGCATACATTGTCTAAGCTAAGATTTTCTATATATTTCAATATAGTTACTGCAGAAATGCACGAAATTTGCCATCATTCTGTTTTGAATGTGTTTTTAACAGTTTTGAAAACAGTGTGTTAGCATTTGAAAAATGTGCTGCAAATATATAGTGTTTTGCAGGTGGTGGAGTATGAATGAGAAAAGGGTTCATGGATTTTGGAAAATGTGGTCATTGAATGCATTTTGTGTGAAAGCAATGAAAAATGATTCACAGTTTGGTCGACATAGACTTCTGTTTCGCTGACTGTGTGAAGAGTTTTGACAATGTGACTTCAGTTTTGACCAATGCATGTTAGCAATCGAAAGAAACTGTAATATAAATAGGACTAAAGTCATCCTAAATCTCAAACCTAACTCCCCTGCCTCCTTGGCAGCTGTGCACATGCTTCCCTCCTCTTACTGTAACTCTCCCCACCTCACTTGGCGGCTGTGTGCTGTTTGACTCCCTGTAACCACCTCTTCCTCCTCCTCCTCCTCTTCTCCTTCCCTAGTTGACGACTGTGTGAATGTGTGTCTGTGGTGTACCTCAGATGTCAGATGTCAGGACTCAGCTCTGCTTTTAGAGGTTTGGCCTTTCACCTCCACTGTTTGGAGTCTTGTGACTGTGAGTCCTGCAGGGAGGGAACCACAGCGTCAGGTTTTAGAGCAGGCTGCTTTCAGGGCTGATTCATGGAGGGATTTCTGTAAGAGCAGGGGACATGTACATTTTTACACACTCATGAATGTGTAAGCAAATGAACATTTGTGTACATATGTCTGCACGTACACATATGTACACACACACACACACACCCTGAGACATCTGTGACCAACCTGGACCTCCTCATTATCCCAGCTGCCCTGTTTCATACAGGACAAAGGGGAAGCTGGCGGACATTATGGAGAGAAATAGCTAACTGGATGTGTTACTGTGAGCACCTGTGTGTGTGTGTGTGTGTGTGTGTGTGTGTGTGTGTAATGCACTTGCCATCGTAGTTGGAGGAAACTCCCTGCGTGGCCAAACCCCTACTGTGACCCAGATATCTCATGTTGCTTGACAAGGTTTTTTGAATGTGTAAGTGAATGTGTGATTTAGTTAGCAGTTTATGTCAAGTGAAGTCTCTATTGCCCCTTAGTAGACTCTTACCTGTTAATTATTAATCAAAAGTTAAGATCTTAAACATGAGTTGTGGTAATCAGTACAGTAAAAGGCAATGTGGCAGTGTGAACTTGAAAGAATTAATCATAAGAGACCACAGAATAAAAGATTAGGAGTTAGAAATCAAAGATCTGAGATAAAGTCGAAAGCCACGCAACTTCCACCGCCATTTCTTGCACCTTCTAGTCCCTAAAAGGGAAACAAAATTAGAATTTTCCAAAAAATAAAAAATAACCATGAGTGACCAAAAGTGTCTGGGCCTTTGTCCAGGCTCCTAAACTTCGTCCTACCTGAGGAGCGCAGGCTGGCAAATCATGTCATCTTTTAAACAACTTCTTAAAACATATTTTTACAGGCAGGCTCATTATTATTACTGTTGCGTTCAGTGTACATGCAATAAAAAGTTGGACTGAGAAAGCTACATCTGTAGCTCTCAGGACTATAAAAATATTTCTATGACAGTGTTGCATATGGTGGTTAAGTCAGAAGACAGGGTCTATTATTCTTGGTCACAGCGGCTTCTAGTTTTTGCATTCAGCCTAAAGGTAGGCTGCAATATTATATATAGCAGTAATTTAGAAATTCAAAATATATAGGCTAGAGTCAGATTTGAAGATTCAAGCTGGAAGGAAAGCACAGAAACTTATGGAAACAGAATCAGATATGCAGATAGAATTCCCATATAATATATAACTAGAATTATTTTTAGCATATACTTCATTACAGTGGTTCTTAAAACTTAAATGCATGATGAACTATACAGTCCTTACAACTATCCAATCAGTTTCGAGCTTGAACATACTGCACATCATTGGTTCTTCAACCTGAACGGATGATGGATGGGTGATGTATCGTGTTTGGAAGTCACCGCTGTAAAGATGAGGTCTGATGGTTGGATGTTTTTCTTCATGTTATACAGTCGCTGCATTCAGCTGAAGAGGCTGAGATGTGCGGCGTGAGTCAGGTTATGAGACTACAGCCACTGACTTATAAAATGCTTCCTCTCATTCCTCAGGCTGGCAGGACAGGAGCGCTCTGTGCTCGGCTGGCAAAGCCATCACGCACACACACATGCACACACACACACACACACACACACACACACATCTGTTCAAACACTCCCCCTCCACGGTGCTAAGCGAAAATCAAGAGAAGTTTTGATCAGAGAGAATTACTACTGGAGAAGGAGGGAGAGAAAATGAGATAATGAGGCCAGAGTTGGAGGGAGAGAGGTGAAGAAAGAGAAGAAAGAGTGTGTATAGGATAGACAGAGAGAGAGATAGAGGTAAAAAAAAACGATAACAACAGAGAGAGAGAGACACCAGGGACAGAGAAAGAGATAAAAACACAGCAGAGAGATTGCATAGTGACATAAACACAGATGTAGAGGGAGAAAGTGTTCTTGCGATAGAGAGATGGAGGGAGCTGGAGGGAACCAGGGGCTCATCAGTCAGCAGAACATGATCTGTTAGCGGTGCCGCCCTGTCATTTCCCCGCTGCCGCTGCTAATCCACTTCCTAACCTCCCCGGTTCTGCTGCCGCAGCCAGAACAAAACCCCTGAGAAGGGAGGGGAGAGAAGGCATGAGATGAGAGCAGGAAGGAGGGAGAGGGATGTTCTCACACTGCCTTCAATTTTTTTATGACTCAATCGTTGTAATTTGGCCTTATTATTTTCTTTTTCTATAATTCATCAGCTTCAATTCTGCCTTTCTAACGTTCTGATTTTGTGTCTTCTTCTATAAGAAAGGAGATGAGACAGAGGGAGCGGTCTAGCTCCAATACAGTATGTATTCTAGCCCATGAAAATAGTGGCTTCTTTCCTTATGGCCTGTGTTTATTAATTAACAATATTAGCTGTACACAAGTAATACACATAGCCCAATATTTAACTTGTAAAAACAAGACCTGAGCCTTACTCAAGCCCGATTAATTAGAAAATGAGCCCAAACCTGGCCTTGATCTGCCAATAGCTGCGGGTCCCAGTTTTTCATGCATAGAGGAACTATTTGCCATGCTCCGGTTAAAGAGCTGTTTACATGCACCTTTGATACCCTGTGTGTGTGTATTATCCCTGTTGCTATGAAGAAACTAATTATCAAATATTCCCACCCCCCTCTTTCCCTTCTCCTCTCATTTGTTTTCTTCTCTTGCTTTGTGTGGCCTGTAGTAAAACCCTTGCTTATTCTGTGACCACTTTCTATATCTCAGGTACCTGCCTCCGCTTGAGAAGGCTTGTATAAAGAATGCATAAGAAAGAAAAGCCTGTCGAATGCTGTTGCGGGCTCTGGGTGTCACCCCCCCATGTTATCTTTATTTCTGTTTTGTTATGCAGTGTTGTCTTTTGAATTACCTTGTCTATTGTGTGTTTTGTATAATGATGAACATGAACAATAAAACTCTTAATATAAAAAATAAAAAAAATTCCCACCCACAGATAGAACAGTTCCCCCCCAAAAAATATGAAAAGATGCGACCACCAGCTACCGCTTCCCTCGTAGGTTTCTTCTAATACAGGGAGAAAGTGATGATCCCAATAGTCACAGTAACAGTAAACATTATGTTCCCATAATGCCGTGCAAGTCTGGGTTTATGCAGAAACCGAAAGTGAAGGGAGTTCACTGAATTCCATGACACATTTTCCTGTTAAATGTCGGAGTATGTCACGTATCTTAACCGGGTTCCTCATAATCAGAGTGTGTGTTTACCCAGGTTATTCTAACTGAGTTCTTACATTTACATGTGTTGATTTGAAATCAGACTGAAATCACAATAAGGAAGGAGATGAGAGTGGAGCGAGGGATGGAGGGAGAGGGAAGGGAAAGGAGGGATGGAGGGAGGGAAAGAGGGAGAGGAAGGAGCGAGGAAGTAATTGAAATGAATCAACGGGGGGAGGAGTGGTAGGCGCTTTAGCGGTTGGAATGAAGTGACGATTGCATAGGAGAGGAGGAGGACAAAGGGAGACGAACATCATCCTTCATCTGTTATGTTATAATAGCTCCACATTCATCTCACGCTCTCTCTCTCTGCGTTTGTCCTGCCAGTCCTCCTCTTGCGGAAGGGCCCTCCCAACAGGAAAGAGAGAATTTATTTCCCTTGCTGACCAGTATTGGTAGTACTGGCTGTGGGTAGTGTTTGTTTTGGGTGGGTCATCTTCCCCTAATGAAACCCAGAGGGCTGGAAAGCCTATTGAGAGGCAGGGATGCTGTCAGCAGCGATTGGTTTCAGTGGGTTTTCTTTAAAATACCAGAGAAGGAAATGGGCGACATTCAATACTGCGGTTCTCTGTGCAGATTCTCAGCGATGACTCTTATGCAGTTGAAGCTACGGAGCAAATAGTCACCTGCCCTTGTGTTCTTTCTCTTGTTCACTTGTCCTTATATTCCCCACCTGGCTGTGAGAGCAATGACGCATATCATTATGAACAGCAAAATGGACAGCCAAGACTCGCATTGTCTTTTAATGTCACAGTACCACATTCTTTGGTCCCATGCTGTGTGGGTTACTGTGTGTTTGTGTATGTGTGTAGGTGGGTTTCTATGTGTGTGTCCACTTCACCAGATGTCTCATTAAACCACCCCGGCATACGCACACACACACACACACACACAATATTCTCTCTTTTCACTCACTTCTCCACATGTCCTTCCAGACGATCAGCGTTTCAAAACTTTTCTTCTTCCCTCATCCTTATTGTCCCGCAGTGAGCTATTGTAGTCGCTGGTAAACAGATGGAATGTACGCTAGTTTTGTGGTGCGTGTGTGTGTGTGTGTGTGCGTGTGTGTGTGTGTGTGTTTGTGTGTGTGTGTGTGTTGTGTGTGTGTGTCTGTTCTGGGGTGGTTTAATGCCACTTTTGGTCAAGTGTTTTATGGATTGGTCATGCGTTGCAAATTGTCTGTGGATGCAGTCATTTGTGTGGTGTGTGTGTAAGAGACAGAGAGAGAGACAGAGAGAGAGAGAGAGACAGAGAGAGAGAGAGAGAGAGAGAGAGAGTTACGACTAGACAGAGACACGTGGCCATAATTCAGCACAATGATGGAGGGACTTGCGGAAAGTTGCCTCAATAACATTTATCCTAAACAGTTTATGAGTTTTCTGGACTGCAGTCTAGACTGTGTGCACAGTCGGTACACACATTTCATAAACACAAACACAGTCGTAATATCGCATAAACATACTCATAAATCACAGGCTTGGCCAAGGCAGAGAGAGGAAGCATAAACAAGTTTTGTACGAGCTGTAGCATTCTGCCTTACAGTACATTAAACACATATGAATAAAACTACAGTGAGAATTCTCTTGGGTGTTGCTTTTTCTCGCATTTTCTTGTGTTTCCTTTCACTTCTTAAACATTTTCCTCCGTCTGAATGAGAAATTTAGTGGCTCGTGAAATCATATGGGGAGCCATCATGCATAATGCAGTGACTCGCTGTGTTTGTCAGCCTATAGTTTGTGCACCAGACCTATAACAGCTTCGCCCTGTGTGTGTGTGTGTGTGTGTGTGTGTGTGTGACGGGGAAACGCAAAAGCAGATCAAATTCTCTGCAAATGCCTATTAAAGCTTCTTCTTCTTCTTCTTCTTCTTCTTCTGCTATCACTGTATGCAAAACACAGCGCAGTCCCACTGGTACCGCTGCCCAAAGAGTGTGCATCTCCTCTGGCAGCGAGCCGTGACGGTGGTCAGAGGCTTAGTGGAGATCAAACACTTCCTCTAACCAGAGAAGACAAACCAAAGCTCAATTAGCCCTGTGTATATAACCATCAGCTGACTGCAATCACACCACAAGGGATTCTCAACCGCACCGGACTGGACTAAAACGCATACACTTTCTCTTCTCTTCTCTTCTCTTCTCTTCAGACCGGAGTCTCCTCGACAGCTTTCGCCAGAAGGCTGATTGATTGTTTCCTTCACAAGAGAGATGCAACCTGTTTTCCTTGGCAGTACCTCAGTGCCACTGGTATTGAGTGTTCTTAGCTTGGTCAATATTAAATAACAACAACAGCGATGCACACAAGCACATTGGGAAGGGAGGCAGAATTATCTAGGGAGCAGCAGATGCCAGTGTGGCTGATAGATGCCAGATTACTATGCCAGTAACATGGGATTTTACTCCAGCTTGTTGTATTTGAAGAAGCTGTCAAGGGTCTATTTTAAATTGGCATAATAAATATTTTTATGTCTACTGTCCAAACTGAGACACCATCTAATTTGTGCAGACACACACACACACACACACACACACACTAGGCCAAGTATTACATTAGGCACTATTACTTGATAGAGCCGATACAGATAATTTGCCTAGACACATAGGTTGTATACAAACAGTATGGATGAAAAAAGATAAGTGTTCACATTATCTGCCCAAATGTGGTCCCACATTTCACTCTGACTTGTGTCTGACTCGTCAACTACTTTCAAAACTGAAGGTTTCATCACGATGGGCTGAGTCATCCACGGTCTTCTTTTGGTTTCAGACGTCTGCAAACCCAAGAAGAAGACAGTCTGACGCCTCCTGTACAGGCTGCTGTGTGCCAAAGGACACAGACACGGACTAAAATTCTTACTAAAATGAATAACTTGAGTTTTGCATAACAGTCGGCGTCACTATCAAGTTACTGTATGGTTTTTTATATCAGGCTTTCAACGAGCAACACACTTAACATGGAGGAAACCGATGCATACTCTCCTCGTGTTCTCCCTCTCTTTCAAACCAAAGACAAACAGTCTGTTTGGCAGCAGGTCTAGTGAGCGCTGGTGTTGTGGTACAGTGAATTTCTTTTGGCACAGATACTGGATGCTTTCTGTGTAGACATGGTTTCCTCCCTCTTGTCTGAAACATGTGTTTCTAAGAGCAGGGCTTAACCAGCTATCACAACAGTTCTGGCAAACACCCAGATGCTGTGCGCTCCCTCCATACTGCAGCTATAGGTTCTGCAAGCATTCAGGAAGTATGAATTCTCCGTGGCGTTTAACCTAAAATAACCCTAATTCGTTCCGTGTTTGGGTTTGACTGGGCCTGTTTCGCTGCATGCTAATATATTCCAGTTTGGTCTGTACAGCAAAAGTTGGCCACTGTTTTACAATACAAACAGACCACCACAAGCAATTGAGTTATTATTGGAAATGATATTCACTCAAGAAAGAATGCTGGAAATTCTGGAAAAAGAGGATTACGAGCGAGTCAGGATGTAGACTTTGCTGTAGCACCAAGGGCAGCGCACAGCAGACCGTGAAATGCAGTAACACTGGTTATGGACTCATCGTGTCATGATCAAGCAGCGATTGATTGATTCTGACTGAGTAGGGATTTAATGATGGTGCAGCGACTGGGTGGTCAGTGTCTGAGGACTGGGGGAGGGACTGATTGGTTACATTATGGCTGGGTGAGGACTTCATAACCACAGAATGATTGAGCAGGGAGTTCATAATGATGTGGAAACTGGGCAGGGGCCTAATTAATGATCAGCTCACGTCTGGGCAGGGACTTGAATATTGTCTCATTGATCCGCAGCGGCATAACTGGGTGGAGTGGGCAGTAGTGGGTGCAGCGTGTGATTGTTAGCACTGGGAGGAGAGACAACAGCACATCAACCCACGCTGAGCTGAACTGCTGTGACTCTGACTCAGCATGACATCTTGTACATAATCATGTACAGAAGGGTTTGACCGGTATGGGTTTTTGAAGGCCAATACTGATATTATTTGACTGAAGATAATATTCTGTGCCGATATTCAACCATTTTCAAGCAGAAAAGCGTCTGAAACAACATTTAGACCATCATGGGACACTAAAATTCTCCACTGAAAGCCAGACTAATGAAATTCTTTGAGTATCTTTTTGAGGCAGAGTGACCCACCACACCTATTCAATGGTGGGGAATACATTAAGCCTTCAAATGAAGAATTCATTTACAAAAAACATAGTACAACAATTAAATGAATAAATTAAACGCGCAAAGAAACTAGAATTTCATCGCATGTTCTTCATCACAGGCTCTTCCATCATATCAGCAGTGGACAACATGACTGGCCGATAACCGATATTTAATAAAAGGCCAATAGTTGTATCCTGTTATTAAATACTGATGGTAAGTATCTAATATGACATTAGTTTCATATATTTTAGAACACAAACATATCTTCCCAGAAGAATTATAATACCCACTGTACAATTCCAAAGAATTCTCACTGGTGATTTCTCAATAGATATAGAGGAATGCACACACACACACACACACACACACACACACACACATAGAGCATGTGACAGTATGGTAATGTGGAGGTAATTCAGAGCAGATGTGTCTGTGAGTTGACTGTTGCTGGCTCACTGATGACTAACAATCACAGTCCGGGAACAAATACACACACACACACACACATACACACACACACACACACACACACACACACACACGCATACACACACATGCACACACACACACACACACACACACACACACACACATTCTCTCACAGTCCGGGAAAAGAATTCTCAAAGGAGCACGCCTTTCTGGAGATTATTTTAATTCTGAGGTTTCCCCAGGACAAAGTGTCCCATACTGGATGGAACAGATCAAAAGTACTAAACCACATACACCCATGCTGGATGATCCGGTCTCACGACAGACTTTGCAGAAGAACGCAAAAGGGTGGAACAACGGTCACACTACCTGCATCCCAGTAAGCCTGATATACTGGTAGGGGGGGTGGGGGTCAAGTCTAGTCTGCACCTGTCACTTCAGTCTGTTGTGTCTGTTGGCAGTCTGGCTCTGGCTGATTCAGAACTAACAATCACAGTCTGGGAGCAAACACACACCCACACGCATGCACACATACACACACACACACACACGTAGAAGTTAGAAATGAGGCAATGTTGATGGCTTAGCGTTGTTAGCCTTTCCTGTCCGGCTCTTGGAATAAACAAACAGCGGCTGAAGGAAGCGTGGTGGCTCGACTCATCCTCCTGTCATCCTCGTCTCTCCACATGTGTCTTCTCCCTCGGAGCTTACAGTGCCGTCTGAGTGTCCTGTCACACATGTTCACAAACCACCAGAACCTCAAAGTCTCCTCACAGCCCATTATTAATGGCAGAACCATGCTGACATTGTGGCTGACTATTTACTTCCAGTGAAGCTCAGCGGTCTGAAGCCATCGTTTCTTTCTGTAAATCAACATCTCAGTGCTTAATTCTAATTTGTCTGTCTGGTTGATCCCAGTCACTCCCAATGGCATTGACAACAATTGTCAATTTCCAACCCTGCAGTGCTGGTAGTGTGTATGTAATGTACAACAGCACTTCCATTCAGTGTTTTCCTCCATGCCTTTAGCCCATTAATACTGGTGAGCGTTCCTTTCTAAAGTCAAAGCATGCATTTAACATTTAGCATCACGTGTAAAGGCACGCTATGTCTAATTCCCCCCTGTCCGTATTCCATCCTGTGTTAGTACTGCAGAATTCATCAAACGATTCCTCTTTGGGTGGAGCAACATTGCAGCAGCAGTGCAGCAAATGTACAAAAAGCCAAGTGAGCCACTGGACCTGGATCTAATCCATGTAGCCCCATCGCTCCTCCCGGGCCGCTTCCACGTCCGACTCCCCCTCCTTGTTGCCCCCTGGCCCTTTCCACTTGCCCTTTCACCTCTCTCTCTCTCTCTCTCTCTCTCTCTCTCTCTCTCTCTCCCTCTATCTCAC